>NC_056480.1:26437854-26465354 GCF_008729295.1 Plectropomus leopardus
ATCGTATCGTATCGTATTATATTGTATGGTAGTACATTCTGCTGTATGCTTTCAAATAACATATTTTTGTGAAAAAAAATTGTATAAACTGTACACTAAAGCAGAGGGAAAAAATGCCACACGTCTAAAGTTTAGGCTTTCTTCAAGTGAATGGTTCATTTAAATGTTTTGCATGTGAATAGCCACTCTTATCTTACTAATGGTAAATCGACGACATTTATAGAGTGCTTTTCTGGTCTTAGCGATCACTCAGAGCACAATACACTACAGGCACCATTGACCCCATTCACACACACATTTCTATACTATTGGCACAGCCATCAAAAGCTATTTGGGGTCCAGTATCTTGCCAAAAGGCACTTTGACAGTGGGTTGGAACGACCAACCCTCAGACTGATGGACAACCACTCTACCCCCTGAGCCAAAGCAATATGCATTATGCTAAATACTGCAAGGTGAACTATTGGTTTAGCTCATACAGTGGACCAAACCAGTAGTGGACCCCATCTTTTTTTGCAAAGCAGGAGTGTGCCAGCAGCTAGCTACAGTAAAAATATGTTTCTGAAATCATTTTAGTCAAGAAATAGGCAACTCAGTAACAGAATCTTGGTTTGTACTGTATTTGAGGAGAGCTGCTTAGTTTTACTGTTTGATCTTAGTTATTTAAGCTTCTGTTTTACAATACAGGAAACAGCATGGCGTCCACTTCTTGTTCACAAACTCTACAGCCAAACAGTTCACTAGAAGACATTTTAGGCAATAAATAGTGAATGCAGTAAGCATCAATCTATTAGTAACTTTGACGAAATCAAACAGGCATTTTGCAACACGAATAACGGTCATAATCCTTCAAAATAATGGCTATTTTTGTCTCTTTTTTTCTCTTTCACCCTGCAGGCAAATTGTCCCTGGAGGAGTTTATCAAAGGTGCCAAAAGCGACCCCTCCATTGTGCGGCTACTCCAGTGTGACCCAAGTTCAGCCTCCCAGTTCTGAAATCCCCGCCCTGCTACGACCCCTTCTTCCTCACCATTTCTGTTGCTATTGAAACAGTCACTCAAATCAATGCATGATGGTTCTCGTCTCTCATATCATCTCTTTTTTTTGTTTTTGTTAGTTGTTGTGAGCGAGGATGCAGGAGGGATTTTAAGGAAGATAAGAAAAGCCATCGCTATCATTTTACTTTCATTTTTATATTTGGGAAATATGAAGGGACATGCATACATTTAATGATCAGTGGCGTTAATGTTCCCGAATATCTCTCTCTCTCTCTGGAACCACGGATTTCCAGGGGAGCTTGTAACAAAGAGTGGATTTTTTGCAGGGTGAGGATTACTCAGTTTGTCCTCCAACACATATGTATATCATGTATATACTGTACGTCTATGTATATCATAAGATGAAGTTTGTCTTCATGTATGGTGCACACTCTGGCATTGAAAGGCAGTATTATGTAGCGTAGCTTCCTGGTGTAATCTGGACGGGTGGTTGGGGTGGAGGTGGGTGGGGGTTATTGGGATTTCATGCTATATGATCTTTCGCTGAGAAAAAGAAAGGCCTAAGATCCCATTAGCTTTTTATTGATATCTACTGGCATGTTTCTTAATTGTTTTTTTTTTTTTTCATCTGTACATATTGTTTTCCTCCTTCCTGTCATTTTATTTATTCATTTTTATTCTTATTATTGTGTTTTTACTTTGAAACGTTACAAATGACCGTGTTCCAGTTTACAGTGACAGAGAGAGAGAGAAAATGTGAGTTTAGATTGATCTTTTTTGGGGGGATTTGTGGGTCTGTCACAGTGAAGGATTATGAAACTCTAAGGGGATCCTGTAATGCATTTGATCAACGACACCAGTAGCACATATCGTTCGAGCCGCCATGTGTTTATAAAGTATGGCTGTGCATTTGGTGTGAATGCGTGTGTGTGCATGTGAATATGCACCGTGTGCTCGAGGCTAACTTTTACAGTATTATCATGTTGTGTTGTTTCTTAATTTGTAAGTATTTTAAAGTTCTTTAACGACGAGCAGTAAACTTAAGATAGTCGTAACCTGTCACTATACTGCATGATCCTATGAACTGACAAAATCCACACAAAAAAACAGTTAACACACAGCAGTATCTTTTTGTAGCTCTGCAGCCTCCTCAGCTCTGTACCAGGCAGAAATGATTGAGTATTTGTCTTGCTTTGGGAAAAACCCTCCCACCTCCTTAAGCCCATCGTCCCTCTCCCCCTCCCTCTTTTCCTCTGACAGACAGAGAACTCACTAAGGGCTCGTTCATCACTATCTTGCTGAATGATTTTATAACCTCCTGGATTAATCTGCTTACGGAGCAGTTAGATGAAGGGACATGTTTCCCGAGATAGGAGAAAGTGCACACGCTTGTTCTGATTAAAGTTTTCAGGGTTCCAAACATATGTTGTAATGTGACAGAGATCAGAGGCTGTGTTTACATTAGCACTTTGTTAACCCTTTGAAACCTGAGCCAATTGGTTTGATTTCTTTCAAAAACATAGTGGAATACAAGCAATGACCAAACTTGGCAAGAATTGTCCCACAAACTGTAAGAAATTAGTAAAATGTGACAGAAAACTAGAAAACTAACAAAAACTAGGGAACAATGTCCAGAAAAAATATTTATAATCAATATAATTTTAGATATAAATTTATGTTAACGAAAAAAAACCCATATATTCTTTTATTTTCCACACTTACTTCGGGTAATTTTCTTGTTTGTTTTTATTGTTTACTTTTATTTTTATGTTTATTTTATAGATGATTTCCTTATAATTTATCTGACTAATTTCTTGCTATTTTTGGGTTTTAAATGTTTCACAAACTGCAAGAAATTAGTAGATCTAGAAAATTAGTTTTAAAAAATCTAGGGAAAAAAGGCTGGGGGGAAACTGTATTTATAATTATCATAATTGTATATGTAAAATTATGTTACAAATTATTATAGTTTTTATACCCTTTTCCAGGTCAAATCTTTTTAAAAATGTGTTATTATTATTATAAATAATAATAATATCATTTTTATTTTAATTAATTACTTTTAATAAATTTCAGGTATTTTTTTTGTACTTTTTACTAATTTATTGCAAATTTTTAGGTCTTTCTTTATTTCGTTGATGATCGTCCCCCATGATTTGGAAAGAAATCAAACTAATTTGCTCAGGTTACAAAGGGTAATTTATTTACTGAATATTTGAAGCACCAAGAAAGTGGAACACTTATGGTGTGCTCACACCGAATGCGAAGTAAGCATTTCGCAAGCTGCAACTACATACAAAGTCAATTCAAAAACTTTAATAGACACAAATTTTTGATGAGTGGTGCAAATGATGTGAATAACATGAAATGTGTGCCATTAGTATTTTCGTGCAAGTTGAAGATTTTTTAAATTTTCATGACACCTCTTTCTAACATGAAGGGAGTGAGCAAACTGGCAGATGGAGCTTAAAAAATTGTCTAGATATATTAAAAAGAACGGAAACATTCAGGGAGCTTGTTGAGCCCTGATGCAGCCTGAGGAACGGCCTCCTGTGGCTGTGCAAATCAGTCAGCGCAGCTTTTAAGGGTGAGTATTTGCCATTTGCGATATAGGCCTAGTCCAAAAAACATTTCAGCAGCCGTATTAGTGCGAGTGATCACGTTTGGTGTGAACACACGATTAGGGACATGGCATCAAATCTCCACTTTAAATGATTTTTTTTGTTTCAAAACACAGTCTCAAGTGAATATATGATGCTTAAAAACCTCCATCTGAAATACCACGCTCATGTAAACATAGCCACTATTTGCAAGAATACCAGCACCACTCCCATGAACAACTGAGGGCCCCCATTCAGTCAGTCTGACAGTCAGTCAGATCACTGTTGCCATCTTCTGTTTTAGAGGTTAAACACAACCCAAATTCTGATTGTCAAGAAGCTAAGACTTTGGGCAGGCTGGGTAAAGGCGGTGACATTGCACATACTCATACACTATAGCAGGGGACCAAAAGGCCCTTTACTTTTAGAGGCTGTTATAGTATAAGTATAATGTATAAATGTTTTTGGTATTAAAAAAATGGTGGAATGTAACTAAGTACATTTTCTCAATTACTGGACTTAACCCTTTGAAATCTGGGCAAATCTGCAGATTTCAAGAGGGGCCCCAGTCTGAATCCAGGTTGGGACCTTGGGGTGCCCTTCTGTGCGGAGTTTGTGTGTTCTCCCCATGTCTGCGTGGGTTCTCTCCAGGTCTCCGGCTTCCTCCCACAGTCCAAAGACATGCATGTCAGGTTAATTGGTGACTCTAAATTGCCATAGGTGTGCATGTGAGTGCGATAGTCTGGCGACCTGTCCAGGGTGTACCACGCCTCTCACCCAATGACAGCTGGGATAGGCCCCCTGCGACCCTTACGAGGACAAACGGTTACGAACAATGAATGAATGAATGAATTCAAAACCTGAGAATATTTTAGATTTACAGTGATGATAATTATAGATATTTAATTTACATACAGTATACTAGTTAGGATATAATAGTTTTCTGGACATTTTTCTCTAGCTTTTCCAAAAATTATTTTTTAAATCTACTAAATTCTTGCAATTTGCGAAACATTTCTTCCCAAGTTGCTCATTGCCTTTTTCAACATGTTTTTGGAAGTAAATCAAACCAATTCGCTCAATTTGGTCAAAGGTTTAAATGCTTGTGTGTCTGAATGCAGCACAAGAAAAGTGATGTTGATTTGGATTTCAAAGGGTTAAGTACAATACTACTGTACCTTTTCATTTCATGCTACTTTACACTTCTCCACTGCATTTCAGAGGCAAATATTGTACTTTTTACTGCAATACATTTACATGAGAACTGTAGTTACTAGTAATTTAAGATTTTACAGTAAAGAAATATTAGTTTATAAAATATATTGTATTGTTATTGATTAAAACCCCCTCAGATTATATAAAACATTTTAAATTAGCTCCAACCTTAATGTTCAGTGTTTGCTCTATAATTGTGTGAGAAAATCCTTTTGAAATGGCACATTGAAACGCTTCATTGAAATCCAGACTAATACAATTATTTCAGGCGGGTTAGCAGCCCCATAAAGGAGGTTTAGTAAGGCTTCGCTTTACACAGTGTGGAAGGTGAGGAGTAAAACCCTGGCACAAAATGATTTCTCTGTCTGCCATGTGAGATAAAAATAACTGAATGGGATAAGATTTGTTTTGGCAAGTCAGAGAAAAGCCTCTGTCTTAGCTGCCAAACATGAGGTTTTTCAAAAATATCAGCCCCAACATATGTGTGTTACCCAACATTTCACTACCTCACAAATTGAATTAGTGTGTGCAGTGGTGGCAAAATGAAATGAGAGCTGTGCTGGAGCAGCTGCTTTCACACAACATTAAGACTGAGGTGTACCAAACATTTGCACAGGAGCTTCCTAACCAGCCGCACCTCTGCTTTTGGGGATCCTATTGTGTCACTGCCTTCTGCTGGTAGGATAAGGAACAACAGTTGCTTACCCCGATCTACAGTTTAACCCTTTTCTATTCTTACTGCCTCTGACGAACTGGTATCTTGTGTTGAATAAATACACTCCCTTCTTTCTTTCTTTCTTCCTCCCCTTACCTCCCTTTCCTTCCTACTTTTCTGTTGCATGAAAACCTCAGGTGAGGATGTCATGTTTGTTCCGTTGGAAATCGAAATATACCTATGTGTTTCAAAGCTGCACGTGTGGACTGTTTACTCATTTCTGGTTATTTGTATGGAATGCATTAAGGAGCCGAGCAGCTGAGGCTAATGTCTGGTCTGACAGCTGAACATTTCAGTAATGCACTTGCAGCCTGTCAGGTACACTGTAGGTCCTCATTAACATACCCCTGACAGGACGTGGGTGAATGTGTTTGCACCAACCTGTCAGGATGTCTGCATGTTAGTGTAACCAGTCATTCCTGTCAGGCCACTAGAGCTACTGCCATTACCGCATTTTAAACCAAGCTGTTCCCAAACACACGTCCTAGATGCAGAATTTTGAATAAAAACTTTATTTGCTTGTTGACTAAAGTTAATAAATACAAAAACTGGCAGATCTAGTTTTTCTTGAAACAAGTGTCTCTTGACCTAACAGCAGAATGCACACACACACACACACACACTCGATTTTCAATTATTCAATCAGGCCATAAAAACAGATAAAAGCTCAGAGGCACACCCAAATACACACATTGTATTCATTGCTAAGAACCACACATTTTCCACTACCTCTATTACATGTGTAAATTCAAAAATTAAAAGAACGGTTCCAGATTTTTAGGAAACGCACTTTATCACTGTTTTACCCAGTGTTAGATGAGAAGATAGATACCACTCTATGTGCTCTAAATGTGAAGCTAGGACCAGGAGAATATTAGCTTAGCTTAGCATAAAATGAAAGCAAGGGAAAAAACTAGCCAAGCCATTTAAAAAAAAAAATAAAAATAAAAAATATATATAATAATAATAATAAATAATAATAATAATAATAATACTGGTACCAGTGAAAAAAATGTACAAAAGTCAAAATGCTAAAATGATAAGTTGTGGTTTTACAGGAAGTAACGTGCTGTTATCAGCTCTTGGTTCCTGGAGTCTTGTCACCATGAAAGCATTATAACATTTTCATTTACATTTCCACTTGTGCACAAATTAATCAAAGGACAATCATATTGTTAATTGGTAAGCTTTAGAAGTGCTGATAACTTTATACAGAGACAAGCTAGCGGTTCCTTACCTGATTCCAGTTTCATATTACCCTAAGCTAAGCTACGCTAATTAACTTCCATCTCTACAAAAACTAAAGTGTAAAGATTATAAACCTCTGAGAAAAAACAAAACCAAAATACTGTCTTGACATCTTTTGTACATATTATAATCGGTTATCTGTTAAACAAGATTTCAGGTTGTCTTTACACCTTTTTATACAGTTAAAATAAATAGACAAACATGATAACAATTGAGTTATTTGGAGAGAGCTAGTTGGTTGTTTCCCCCTGATTCTAGTTAAATGCTAAACTAAGCTAAGCTAATTAGGCCTAACTCCTGACTTTATATGAAAAATAAAATGATGTAGAAACAATGAAAAGATCATAAACTTTGGACAAAAATGTGTTGACTTTAGATCTTTTTCTACAGTTTAAATAAACAAGACATACATGTTAAGAACTGAGCTTTAAAGTTGTTTGGAGACAGCTGCTTCCAGTCTTTATGCTAAGCTAAGTTAACTATGTCCTCACTGCAGTTCTGTCCTTAACGCACAAACATGAGAATGGTATTGATCTCATCTAACTCTCGGCAACAAAGTTACAAAGAGCATTACTTAAAATGTTAAACTATTCTTTTAACTCTGAATGATTTCTTGTACAAGCAGCGATTGGCACTATGTTCTCACATTAGAGAATTTGCCTCATCTGAATAAATTGACCCTCATCAGTACAGAAATCCAAGAGCAGACACAGTCACTGGGATCCTGCACACTGTGCAAAGTCTAAGCATGAGAAAATTCATACATCAGCACTGACAAAAAATATCTCCAGCTCAGAGTTCATAATTTTGAAGTACTGATGGGTTGCGAGTATGAAGTTTGAATCCGAGTATTATAGCAATAAAGTACCCTCACAACATTTGGTCTTCAAGAAGCTTTGGCATGTCAAATGTGCCTAAATCCAGAAGCTGGACCTTTCCATTGTACCCCTCTCCAGCAGTTGGTGCTCCTCTGGTGCCCTTTGCTGGCTGCCACCCCTCGTTTCTTGCCTTTCTCTGTCTGACCTTTCTCTGTGCGGCTGGCGACGAGGCCGCCTCTCCGAGGGAGGAAGACTCTGATGCTGACGGGGAGGAGGCTGAGAAGGGGGAGGGGGTCTGCGCTGCTGTCGTGGAAGTTCAGTATTCCGTCTTGGAGGTTCGTGGGACCTTCTTGGTAGTTCTGTGCGGTGTGTTGGAGGTTCAGAGTAGCGTGTTGAAGGTTCAATGTAAGTAGAGGTCGAAGCTTCCTTTATTGGCCTCACCACATTGATCTACGCAAACAGAGAAATTTGTTTTTAAATCCATTTTAAAATACGTCTCTATGAAAAACAGTCTCACCATGTGAAGAATTCTGTTTTGGAAAGAAAGAGCTCACCCCAAAATCAAATGTTTTTTCAATTTCCTGTAGTGCTTTTTATCAGTCTATATATAGTTTTGGTGTGAGTTGCAGAGTTTTGGAGATAGCCATATAGATGTATACATTCTCTCCAAAGTAATAGAGCTAGATGGCATTCAGCTTGTTGTGCTCCAAGTGCCAAAAAATACATTGGAAAAACTCAATAGCAATGTCTCTTTCCAGAAATGACCAATGCACCAAATTTCTTAAGAAAATCCACAGAACTTGTTGTGAGCAGTTTCATGTAGGAACTATTTTCTTACTACCGAACTACACCTGCCAACTGAATCACTGTGCAAAGGAAATGTGCATCTACTCATGGACAAGAGGCTAGTGCTTGTGAAAGGGAAAGATGTAAATTGATACGTGAACATTAATGGCATCCTCCTTGGGAAAGCTGTAACAGTAGATAGTTCAGTGGTGCTAGGTGAGCTAGCATTAGATGCACACATCCTTCTGCACGGTGATATGGTGGTGGGTGTAATATGGTAGCTAGCTTGTTGGTTAGTTAGTTAGTTTGGTTGCAAGCTCAGTGGTGATCACGTTGTAGTGCTAAGGATACAGCCATTCATGTTTACATCTCGCATTGTTGCAAGCATAAGCCTCTTGTCTTTGCGTAGATGCACACCTCCTTCTGCACAGTGATACAGTTGTCAGGTGTAGCTGGACAGAAAGAAAATAGTTCCTACATGAAACTTTACACAACAAGGTCTGTGGATTATGTTGAGTTACAAGGTCATAATTTTGGGAAAGAGAAATTGTTGTTGACTTTTTCTAATGTATTTTTTTGGCGTTTTGACCACCACAAGCAGAGTGCCATCTAGTTCCCACATATTGGGTGGACGACAGACATCTCTATGGCTGATAATTTCAGACACCAACTAAAACTCACATCAAAACAGACTAGACTGATAAAGAACGCTACAGGAAAGAGGAAAAATATGTATTTTTGATTTTGAGGTGAACTGTCCCTTTAAAGCAGCACAATGTATGTTTCAGTGGAAATCTCACCGCTCTGCCGAAGTCTCTGGTTCTTTTCCTGTATGGGCAGCAAGGTAGACCCAGGAATGAAGCACACACAGCAGAGCAGCGGGCGGAAAACACCATCTGGATGATACAAGTCACGATCAGAGGCACCCAGAGGATCAGAGTGGTACTCTAGGGAGGGATGGAGGAGTAGAGTTAGTGGCAGCCACCAGCTGGACCATACAGAACGCAATTTGAGGCAAGAGCAGCTTCACAAAATCTGGAATACAGTGTGGGTAATGATGCGATACGGAACCTCATTTTTCCTCAAATGGCTGCGGAGCTAAAACACAGCAGCGAGTCAGGGAGTTTGAGTTTGCACAGGAGAGTCAGCATTGTGAATAAAATATGCAGAGCAGTGTGTATCAAAGCAAAAGTGCACGGAGGGAATTCAAAGAAAAAGAGCTGCCATTTGTTAGGCGTGCTGACTTGCAGACTACAAAGAGAATGAACGTTTACAGCTCCAAGATTGGAGCTTTCTTTGGAATGCATGATGAAATATGCAGGAAGCGCAAGAAAATAAAGCTTGCATAACCATCATTACTGCCTCTAAGCAGCTAGAGAGTATCAGAACCAGAGGCCCAAAAAACTCTTTCAGGTGATGCAATGGGCCCTCCAGCAGTCATATTGGAGGTCCCTCGCTAATGGGCAACTTGGAGTGAAGAGCCTTGTCTGCAGTCTCAGTGGACCAAAGCAAAGTTTGTTACTTCTGTACTGATTTAGAGCTGGAGCTCATTTTTTGACTTTATTTGGAGGTAAAACAAAAAGTGAGCACACCCAAAATAATACAAATTATACAGTTGACCTTAGTCCTCTCCTTTGAGTTTGGCTAACCCGGGGGTCTGTCTATTTTCAGAAATCTCAGAAATGAACTCAGCGAGTAAACTGATGGGTTTATTATTGATGGGAATGGCTGTCAAAACTACAAAACAAAAGGCTCAGGGTGTAATAAACAAGTTGTTACCTCAAGTAACGAGCTTCATGACAAGCCCAGCATCAGTGCACAATCACACATGGACCACACTGTCTACATGAGCATTGTGGACCTCTTAGTTATTTTGGTGCCTGTATTAACAGGTTAGAGGAGCCAAACTGCCGATGTGAGCGGCACTGCTTAGGCACAGCTTGGTTGCTGCTCAGCTGCGGAGAGCATCTACAGCAAAGTCAAAGTCCAGACTGACTTGAAAGGAAGTCAATCCAGACCCAGCCCACACCTTGTATAAGGAATGCAATCACACCATGTAATGACGTGTACATTTCCTATTTAAAAAAAAAAAAATCAATACATTTTTAGTTTTGTGGAAAACACAAAAGAGATGGTTACAGCGATCCTGATAAAGAGACATAAAAAAAGTATTTATTTAACTTAACATCTTCTGATTTTGCTTCAAAATAAAAGCCCTAAAAGACACCATTTTTGTTAAGAATGCTTTCACATGTTAACAAAAGGCTTTCTATGGTGACATATTACCATGTTGTTGTCAATGCAGTGGCTTGCACGGCTCCATCAATTAGCTGCGTATCAGCTTTTAATTATAAAAATTCAGCAGTTACAGCAGAAGGCAGCTCTGTCTGTGTGAACTCCACAAGCATGCGGGCCACAGCAGTTCAGCAAGGTAGCCTTCATGTGCTGCTCATGCAGGCAAAATGAAACAGGTGTCAGCCCCCTTCGCCCCTTGTTCTGGAAGCAGAAGCCCTGAAGAGAATGCTAAGTTAGCATTTAGATAGCTATGAAGTGTTAAGTTAAAAGAGAGGTTAAGGTTAAGATAAGGGACACGTCACACTACTTATAAGGTGAATAACGTCTTCGTGTATAATGAATGAAAAGCATTCTTGCTGGGGTGCCTGGTGGATCAGTGGCTAGAGCAGGTGCCCCATGTACAGAGGTTGTACCCTTGCCGCAGGGGCTGCGGGTTCGATTCCAGCCTTGACCCTTTGCTAAATGTTGTCCCCTCTCTCCCTCACCCTTTCACACTAAAAGCTTTTCTATCCATTAAAGGCATAAAAGCCCCCAAAAAATCTTGTCAGATAACCATCACTGTAGTGGGTTTCTAATGTGCTGGTGGTGGGCATAATTGCTTTTCAGAAATAGCTTGAGGACTTTTCAGTTAAATTTTAAGGTTAACTGTGGTCAACTGCAGCACACAACAGGGAAATCTAACACCTCATTTTTTACTTCATACACTTTTGTATTTGTGCGACTGCTACAAGCTTATTGTGATGACAGAACGTGCTGTAAACACGATGACTGCTTGACATCAGTCCCCTGTTGAGTAATGAGCTGGGTCAAAAGCCTCCTGCTGACACTTTGTGTCACACAGTGAATAAATGAAGGTAAACACAACTGCTGTCGGAGGCTGAACGTCTGTCTAATGCTTTTTGTGCTTCTAATGGGTGAAATCCGACACTGAGCTATAACTGTATTTACTCACAGTGGGACTGCCATTAACTCCTTATATCCAGTATAAATCCTGATTAAGACAAAGGTCACCTAGCTGACAAACTGCAGACTACTAGCCATGCTAAAATGCCAAAGTCGTGCCGATGTGCATCTGCAGCTATGAGGCTAAGCGGGCCTGACAGTCCATCTGCAGCACACTGAAACAGGACAGAGCCCGAAGTGGACCGACAGGGTCAGGTCAGCATTTCTGCCACCAGCCCACTGGCTGCACAATGTGACTGAGTGACAGAAAAGACAGACACCAAAGCCTCACACTCCCTCCTTCTCCCACACCTTGTATACACACACACACACACACGCTCACACACACACACCGCTCTGTTGTGTATCTGCAGCCATGACAATGGTCAGCTGTTCAAAGAGCCAGCGTCTGCAGAAAAGGTCACAGTTCACGCCTTGATCTCAGCGTCTGTCGCACACACTAATACACTCACATAGATGCGTGTGGGGTCAAAAGGACACTCGTTGGTTATGCTGGAGTAGCCAATGGCGTCAGGGAAGCGGCAGTGAGTCAGGAGGCTCCGCCCGCCGTGAATGATGGCCCTCACTACAGACACAAAGAGTCCGATGGCTGAGGCCGCTGCCATGAGAGCCGCAGCCAGACCGACCATGAAGAGAGACCACGTCTGTGGGAGGAACACAGGGAGAGCAAAGAAGAACAATCAGGGATCAGAACTATGATGGCAGAGAAGATTAGGATTAGGATTAAGAGTTCAGTTGCAAAACTAAGGCAACAGTAAACACATGAAAAGACAGCAAAGAATAAACAATATTCATACAGACAGGGCAAATAATGTGAATGGTAATGCCCAACAAGGTGTCCATTATCAGTGGATAACAAAGGACGTTGGAAAGGCCATTAATTCCTGATTTTGGACACCTTGACAAACATTATCATGCTTATATCATGGTCACTTGCCAAAGAAAATAAAATAAGAACATTTACTAATATTTGCATTTATTTTTTGCAATCAAATTCTTAAGTTTTTCACAAGCCAAAACTCAGTCTCCCTGGTAACACCTAAGTTTAACTAATACCTGAAACAATCTCATCAAATTAGGTTCTAATGCAATGGAAACGTTGTTCGTGACTCGAGTTGATTCGTCATTCATCAGGAAAATGACCATTTCAATAATTGAGTGTCTCAGTCATTTTTCAGGCAGAACTAGTGCAAATGCCAAACATTCTTAGGTTTTAGCGTCTTAAAAATGCAGGATTTGCTGCTTCTCTCCATTATATTGAGTATGTAAGTGAACATCTCTGCGTTTGGGCCTTTCTGTCGCACAAAACAAGACTTATGAAGACACATATTTTACTTAGAGCTTTGACTCTCAGCCCAAACCCGATTGCGCCAGCCTGCAATTTCTCACTATCCCCTCAGGCTTGAATAAACAGTTGTGAACTGTCCCATGCTTAAATGGCACTTTGGTGGGAGTTTTAATGGACTGAAGCAAGAGGGAAAGAGAGGGTGGAGCTCTCTCCACCCTCTCTTTCCCTCTTGATTCAGTGACGAGCATGATGAGAACCAGGGGAGAGACAGAGCGCAGGTGAGAGAGGGACAGAAAATGAGAGAAAGAGAAAGGAGGGCGGCAAGGTGAATTCTTTGGCAGTTTCTGCTTCTCCCTCCCCAGCAATGGAAGAGATGTAAATAACAAGCAGTGGAGGGAGATGATCATCGTCTACGTGTTGCATCGCCATCGCTGTGCCTACTAGACACACTGTGAGGGGCACTGCCTGCTTTGCCGAACCTGTCATGCATGAGATGACAGAATAACAGACGGAAGAGAGGAAGGTGAAGTGGTACAGGGAAACACTTCAGCCTTCTAGCTTGTAAAACATGTTTTGATATAAAAAAAAAAAAAAAAAAAAATATATATATATATATATAATATATATATATATATATATATATATATATATATATATATATATATATATATATATATATACATATATATATATATATATATATAATATATATATAAAGACCCATGGCACTATAGGCCTATTTTCACTGCACAAATTAGGGTTTTAACTGGGCCAAAAACTGATGCCATGGGTCGGGGTTGGGTCGGGCTCAGACAGAAATTCATGTACGATCAGGCCCGATCAGAGCTCTAATATTAGTGTACTGTTTAGCTGTTAAACGAGAAAGTTGGTCTGTGTGGCGGGCAGTGCCTGGTACATTGACTGACAACTTCCAACAAAGTGACCAGGTCACAAACGTTCTCATTTTACAGCTAAACAGTAAAACATTTTTTTTTTTTAAGTTTCAGACGAGAAAAAGGCACTGTAGTGACAGAATCTTGATTTGTATTTGATCAGCATTGACTAGTTTCACAGTTTGACCACAGTTCATGAGCAGTGACTGAAATGGTTTTAAATGTTCCTCGAATATAAAACTTATTTTTCCTTGTGTTGGACAACAATCTGTGGTCTGTGAAAACGAGATTTTTTTCTCTTATCTTGTAAGAGTGCTCTCGACCACTCGTAAAATTTTCTCTCACTTGAGAGAAAATAAGATAACATTGGTGAATCCTGAAAATCAGTGGGTACTAACAAAATAAGAACAAATCTTGGATATGAGCAACAATAATTTGCTTGTATATTGACTCTTGCATGAGGCCCATTGTTGGTTTTGGTTCATTTAGTGGCTATATCGAACTCCCAGTAAAAAGCTGCAACATAAGAAAATACAGCTATCAGCTATGAGCAATAATTAAATAATAAAACAGTCTGTGGTTAGAAAAACAGTCGACCTATCCTTTAATACATTTACAGAAGGTGAGACACAGGTACAGAATGTCTGTGGACATTTAAAATATGAAGATGACTGAGCCATTGCGTCGAAACTTGATAAGAACACAGAGAAATTATGCAAGGAGAAAGATTAGAAGCTGTAGTAGCCAGCACATGTGACAAAGGGCTGTGTTCATATGAATAAAGGGAGTGTTAAGATTACTTGTTATTCGTGCAGTGCGATGCCTGGATTGTTGAAGAAGATAACAAGACGGATGAGGAGTTTAACTGCTGCTTTGCCCAGTTCACGGTTGCTCTCACTAACAAAGAGAATGGGGAGTGGTTTATCGCTGCAGGTCCGCCTGGGCTTACTCATTCTGTTCAGCTCGCTGCCTCGTCAGTCCCGTCTGAGCGGCCTGACAGCTGATTGAGTAAACAGAGAGGAGAAGGCGCGCTGCACGACCGGAGGGAGAGAGGAAAAAACACAGAAACTATTCCAGCTCTGCAGGCTGCGATCAGACACCTGAGGCAACATGCGGGAGCTCAAAGGGGGTTTTTAATGTCCTACTGACTAGATAGACTGAGACAAAAGCTGAGAATAAAAATGAAAATATCAAAGAGAAAAGAAATAGACGTACAGTGCAGGCAGACAGATCAAACTTAGCGGAGAGCGCCTTGACAATACTGATCTGACGATGTAGGAGGGTTCAATGAAAAGAGTGGAAGAGAGACAGTGAAAACAGACTGACAGCAGCACTGTTTATAGGAGAAACATGAGTGATACTAACCATGCCTCGACTCTTCTTGTTTTTAGACAGGACAATAGCCAGAATACCAACGACAATTCCCTGCAGAGAGAAGACAGATTCAATTCAAACAACTTTATTAATCCCACAAGGGGCAATTAATTAAGAGCATCTTTTTAAATTCCAAAACAAATATGCACACACAAAAAATTGCAGCATTCATTGGATAGCTACAAATAGGCAATTGAACTAGGAGCCAAGAAACAGGGATAAGAATAAAGTGCATAACAATACAATATTAACCTCCTGTACACAGGTGTACAACACTTACAGGGAATTTAGATTAAATTTAAAGGTCTGATGAGATGAGACTTAAAGAATATACCTACTGCTCCATTGTAACCACATTTCTCTCATGCTGTCTCAAACATATTTAAGCTAGCTACACTGCAAAAGTAAAAACATGATTCCTGTCAACACTAAAACTGTGCTATGACTACAAGCATTTCAAATATGTCTTTGAGAGTCTTTGTTTGCTTTGAAAGTTGTTTTTGCAAAGCCTAGGGAAAAAACTCAATACTAAAATGGCCCCATATCTACTTAACAACTGACCATTCGCTAAGCGCCATCAATTCGTCATGGTCAGTCATGCTGTCGGAGTTTGTCAAACTGACTCAGCAGTGAAAACGGGGTGACTGAGACAGAAGACAATGAAAATGAAGGGAACCAGTTTTAAACCCGATCATTGTCACCAGTATGTGCCAATGTACTTCTCGGGCAGACAAAAATTTCAGAATTCAGTGAGGGTGCACAGAATGATACACGGGGACACAGAGGCATTTAAAAGAAAAAAAAATACAAGTTTGCTATTGTTGTTGTCAGGTTTGCCCCCTGGTGTCACCTACCGCCACACGTACACTCTAATTTTGTGGTAAACACAGTAGCTAGATAACCCCACATCGTTTAGGGTTTGATTTTGGTTTTAGAAGGGGGAAGAAACATACATCTCCTTTCAACCTCTCCAGGTAACAAGCATCATTATTACATGTACCCCAGGGACAAGTTTTAGCTTGAAATCTGAAAAAATAGCATGAAAATGACAGATATTTGCCACAATTGGATTGGAGTCAATGGTGCACAGCCGTGCTCTTGTTGGAGCTGGCAGATGCTGCGCTATGATTGGCCAGTCTGCATTAGAGGGGTGGGACTTACAAAGAGTCTAATTTGAGATTAGCAGATAAATCTGTGACTGATTCACAACAACCATTTTTTGCTTTTTTAAAAAGGAAATTTCTGTTTCCTATAAACACACACAAAAAAAGTTTTCCAGCTCTTTGTTTATGGGAAAGTGGTTTTACAAGTAACCCTAATGACTAGAAGGATCCAATGAGGCACAAGCCCAAAGAGCCCTTTGTTGCAATATTGATTTTTGTATTAAGAAAGTCTCTACAGTGCTTCATGATCAATTCTAGGTACACTTTCAGATGCATTTGTAGCTTGTGGTCTGCAGGGTGCAACCATAGCCCTGATGGAAAAACCCACGACTTGACATTAAAAAGTTTGAGAGGAGAGTACTGAAATAAAATTGCCTTTCCTTTATGGTTCATTTGTCTGTTTTTTTTGTTCTAAATCTAATGAAAATTATACAGAAAACAAGTTATACATCCATTATCCCCCATAATGTAACAGTATAAATCTTTTAAAGGTATGTACTCACTACAAGGCCAGAGGTGAGAGCAACCACATTGGAGATGGCGTACTCCATCGCACGGGCCTGCTTGTGGAGGTTGATGTGTCTGAGCACCACGCCATGCACCAGCGCTCCCAACAGGAAGTTGACATGACCAATGAGGACCATGCTCAAACCCATCTTCATCAGGGTCTTGGGATCCTCCAGGCTGGCACAACACAGTCCTGAGGAAGGGAAGCTAGTTAATGCCCCGGGCAGTGAAATGTAGAGATCCATGGTACAAAATACAGAGTTGCTGTGATTTCAGACAAATTACATCATCCATGTTGTCCATGTTGTATTGATCGGGCACACAAGAGGAAGGTCAAAACCACAACAGGGATGTCACTTGCATTAATGATTAGCTGCTAAACACATAACTACAGTACAGGCTGTCAGACTGGACCTGTTCCAAACAAGCTCAGAGTTGATTAATGAATGAAACTACATTTTATTTTACTTAAAATAAAGCCAAAGCTGCAGTGAACAGAATAATTCTGATAAATCATAACTGCAGGCTATGAATTACACAGATTAATATGTAGAATTGTGCCACAGTGGCAGATCTTCCTATGGGCGACATAGGCAGCTGCCAGGGGCGACCCCCTTTGGGTGGGCCCCTCACCACCTCCAAAATAAAATTGGACATAAGGGAAAGGTTACCAACTGTAGTCCTGGGAGTGCAGTTTATGTTAATGTGTCCATCAGTAAGTAAGTGATCATCAGAGTCAGAGCATGCTAGAGCATTGATGGGTGTGGTGGAGCGCAGTGTATGTGGAGAGCATTAGAGAGAAAATGAAAAAATTAAAAGGCAAAAGCCCTGCAGGACACAGTAAAACGACAATATTTGCAAATTTGCACATGACGTATACTTTATTGGTTGTTATTTCTTATCATTGTTTGTTAACTAAATTGTTTAATTTTGTGTTAGGGATGCATGATATTGGATTTTTTTTTTTTTGCCTGTATCTGATATACCGATATATAATTAATTGCACAGATAACTATATATATTGGTTTTTTTCCACCTAATTTAAATGATAATCAAGTCTCTTCTGTCGTGGAATAAACATCATGTTATACATACTCTCATGATAGCCAGAATATAAGAGCAGTGCTTTTCAATGTATTTACCATTAGTTCATTATGTAAAATAAGAAAAATACTTCAACTTAGGGTTGCTGTACATGTTAACTTTGTCGCTAATATAGATAGATAGATAAATATTCTGATATTTCATTTTAAAGCTCTAATTATCTTTAATTAGCAACTGTTCTTGGGTGTCATAAATACAATAGATGTAAAATATTTTTATATGTATTTTTCTCCTTTCTGGAGGTTTGTGGGGGTGGGACACCAGGGGAAGCACGCCATGGGCACCAAATGTGCTAGGTCAGGCCCTGATAGTGCAGCCTTCTTAAACTCAGCTGATGTATAGCAACTCAGGCCACATTGTGCTTTCCCAAGACACTTATTATTTCCAATCCTTAAACCCAAATCCCACTTAATATAGACATGTAGCATAGCAAATGTCATCAGGTCAGTTACAAACTAAAACACCAAACTTGATTTATTGAGTTCTACCTTTGTATTTGTGTAGGTATGCCACATGGGAGACATCTAAATGTTAAGTTGGCCTCTGCTGCTATCACCCTCACATAATAAGACAGTTTCACAACTGAATATTTTGGTGAATCCTCACTCACACATTTCCTGCATTCGCTGAGACAAAACACATGGAGAGCAGAGGTGACATTGTGGATTTCACATCAGAATTCACACACAATTAGGATCTTTCAGCCAAAGGTTGTGTGTTTGAATTGATCAGATGTGCAGTAATTACTTAACTTGACAGTTTTATGTATAATTTAAGTTAACATACTACATACATACAAACAGGAGCTGCTGAAAATTTTCCAACCTGATAGAAACCGAGTTAAACTTTTCATGGGATTCAGACAAAACACAAAAGACATATTAGATTGAAATTGCGAATTCAAGGCTTTCCTCAAAAGATAATCACACATCATCACCTCACCGGTGTGCCAAACCACACCCAAACAAACATACCGAAACTTTGAAACAAACACGGCTGAAGTTTAAATACATGTAGATAAACCTCTTGGACACATTCATTACCTGCACCGGCCATCGCTGTCAGGTCACCATTCGTCTACACTGACAGGGTCTCGTGTGTGGAGTTTATCCGCGTGTCTCTTCGTGTCTCCAAACTAAACACCTGACTCCAGTCAGACAGGAGGACACACTGACACTTCTGCTCTTCTTTTTTCAAAATAAAATCCCATTTTTATCTAAAATCGTATCACTAAGTGTATTTAACTCGACAAACACTGTACTGCAGGCTACTTGTCAACCTGGCTTTTTAAAAAGTTGGTAAAACCAGTAATCGTAATTTCTCAATAGCAAGCGGTAGGTGAAAGTTAATAAAATAGTGAGAACTAAGTTAATCGTGCAATTACTCAAGCAAATAAAGAAAATACAAAAATTGAGATTATGTCAGAGCAATAATCTGTTTTACATTAATACCTAAACTACCTTTTTTATCTCCCAAAATAACCCTTACTTACAAGCCTTACATTTCGACTGTTAATCCACCTGTGAGAATGGATTTCATGCTTTTATTTTGAAACAACGTTTCTAATTACCTGCTGCATGTTGAATTTTGGCAACTTTGATAATGCACCTGTTAGAAAGCGCCTTCCTGTTTTTGTCTATTTTCTTTTGCTTTTGTTTGTTCTTGATGTGTTTTTGTTTTGTTTTGTTTTGTTTTGTTTTTTGTAATCGTCAAAAAAAGATGGTTTTGCCTTATCGCCTACATTAAATTGTAGTCACTTGTGGTAACTTTATTTCTGAAAGTTCTTTTTTTTTTAACAGGTGGTATTTTTGCTAAATGTAACACTTAACCTGCTAGATCAAAGCCTGGAAAAACATGACATACAGCTGTGCTTTTTTAAGATCCCATGACTCGGTGAAGTTACTAAAGACTACTAAAGAAATTGTAGTTTACAAGTAGCAAGTACTATATTGTAGAACGCAGACAAAATCCAGTACAAATACTGCATCATCACAAAAGAGTTGAACTCTGGGAGGAATCATTGCCATGTTTTGTGAAGGCTTACCATCCTTCACATGACAGTGCAGTGTGTCTTTGGTGCCACCAAGTGGAACAATTACGCCATTAAAGTAGAAGAAAGCAAGTCTTACCCATGAACGTTCATGTATTTGTTGTGGTTTTATTATTTAGTTTAAAAAAAAAAGAAATTTAATTTTCAGTTCTTTGACAGTCTTTTTAGGCTATACAAGAACAAATTATGTCAGTTTTGGTTATTGCCATGATGAAAATGGTCACAAATATGAGCAGTTGTTTGGTTTGTCATTCAATATTTATCGATTACTTCATGATATACAGCAAATAAAATCATCTCGCTTTCTTTTGATGATGAAAAATGAATAATACTTGTGGGGGAAGAAGATCTAATATCATTACATAGCATAGGATTGTTTGTGTCAAAATACAATATACTTATATTACGTATAAAATCCTACCTAAAATTGTTTTTTCAATTAAATAAAGAGGAACACTCTGAGAGTGAATTAGAAGCATAAAAACAAATATTGATTTCCTATTTTGGGTGTCTAGCTGTAATGTAGGAGATGACTCGCAGCCATCATAGTCCATGTTAGGGGTGGACCTTTCTACATGAGGTCTGGACGCTGCCTCGTTGTTTGAGATTCACCATCCTGGCAGCAATCAGATAGAAAATCTCACAGAGGTTGAGAATCACACACGAGACAGATGCTCCCACCATGAAGTAGGTGAAAACGGTCTTCTCAGTGGGTCTGGATATGTAGCAGTCCACCATATTAGGACAGGGACTGACATCACATTGGACCTTCCTGGGCAACTTGAAGCTGTCGTAGATGTAGTGCAGCACATAGAGAAAAATGATCTCAAAGAAGGTCTTGATGAAGAGGCTCATCAGGTATGTCCACCACAGACCACCATGCTTTTGGCCCGGGTTGTCATACAGCTGAGTGTGCTCACCATGCTTAGCTCGGTACTTGCGTTCCCGCTCTTGCCGGTAGGCCACGTGAAGCACCACCATGAAGGAGGGGCAGGTGACAAAGATGAGCTGGAGAGCCCAGAGGCGGATGTGGGAGATGGGGAAGTAGTGATCATAGCAGATGTTAGTGCAACCGGGCTGGCGGGTGTTGCAGTCAAAGTGTCCCTGGTCATCACTCCAGACCCGCTCAGCAGCTACCACAAAAACCAACACGCGGAAGACGAAGACTACTGATAGCCATATCCGTCCGAAGGCAGTGGAGTACTTGTTGACTCCACTTAGAAGATCCTGGAGGAATTTCCAATCCATGACTTCGGCAAAGATCGGCTTCTTTTGAGCTGTGACTCTTTAGAGGTCTGCCTTTCAATGTTGCTGGAGGTAGATTTTAAAAACTGGGGGACTAGAACACAACAAAGAGACAGAAGTTAAGCAGTTATCCACAGAAGGTTTTAGAATGCAAAAAATAAACAAGATCAGCTTTCATTTAGATAAATATTCTGTAATCTGCTCCAAATATTTCAGTGCATTTCACTGTTCTCTTGCCTGATGAAACCATTTCTTTGACAGCTATGGAACCTCAATCTCCTCTCCTAAATCTCACAGTTAAAAGCCTTACTTACAAAGTTTGGCACTTTGAAGAAAGATGCTGTTAATAATTGATGAAACACTTGTTGAACACATAAAACCTTCCACCACAAAGACTCGGCTTCAACCTTGAAGAAAGTTTGAGCCAAAACTCAAAGGTAGTTAAATGTTCTTTCATCTTACCTTTTAAATTTGGTTCTGCCCTCAAATTTAATGTTCTTAGATATGCAAACTGAATATGACTGACCCAAAACATTAAATCATGACTATTTTTTTTAGCTTACCATAAGAAAACAAGTCTTCCACTCAGACCATCATGTCTGCTGTCTCGGAATGGGAATGCGCTCAGCAGGCAACCTCTCTCCTTCCGTGGGTCTCTGATTTTGACTTGCAACAAGAATCCACTCTTGGCCATAATCAGGAGGTGTGGCCTCTTTTGGCATCCACCCAGAATTTACTTTTAAATCTCCCACTACTTTCTGTCAGTGTGGTTAATCTTAGAGCTGACCCTCAAGAGCCCAAGAACTCCGAAAAGGCACGAACGGGTACCCTTATTCTGAATTGCAATGTCTTAGAAAACAGCAAAACACAAATCAGCAGATTAACCAAACAAGGAATTTGTTTGATTGTGACTTTGTGCACACTAATAATGTTGATACAGCATAATGAATAACAAGTACTCCTTACTGCACCCCATTTAGGTGTGTTTGTCCACTCTGATCACTGCGTTTCTTAACATGTGACGTGGTATCAGCTGCATTAGGCAACTGGTGGAGATATGCCCCTTTGTAGGTTTTGATTAATCAGGATTAAACAAGGACCAACTCCTCACATTGTTTGTGCAAGCGCTGACGCTGAAATACACCCGAGATACGGAGCGCCAACATTGCAAAAGCAGATATAACAAGTGTTTGCTTGTTAATTATCCCAGGCAAGAATGTGCGACAGCCACTGCCTTATTAGTCCACTCAGTTTCATGATAGTGTCCTTTACAAATCTACTCTCGGTCTACTGCTCTCAAGGAATGTAGGATGTGGTTAATTGTCATCAGCGTGGGACTTGTAGGAGTGGTGATTTTATCAACCATTATCAATATTGTTACTCCTATCATTAACCATGTGTAGATCAGGTCGTACCCAGGAGGTTTTGGAATGTCACTCTGCGGTTTTTCTGATTTCTTTTGAACATGATGTAGTTCACCATCTAGATCTTTATTGGTACCCATTTGCGTTTGACTTGCAGGTTGTAGGTTAATTTGAGATGTCTTTGCCAAACACATTTGACAAAGCCATTATTGAAAAAAACTGACCTAAAGGATACACAGGTAATCGATTTAATATGTAAGAATTCTAAAACATTTCGGATATGAATAAAAGAGAAATGTGATACAGCAAATTTCACAGGATGGTCATTTATTTAAGAAAATATTATCATCAATTTTTGTTTTCATTCATGACATTATACAGAAGTATATGCAAGTTTTTGTGCAGTCACTGCGGCTCTCAGATGTCAGAATGGATAAAGCCATTTTATTATGTCGACACACAAACAACATAATCTCATGTAACAAATAATCATATAAATAATAAAATAAAATCATCTTTAGAGTAGGCTATTAGTTATTTTAGATCACAAACCTTTAAAAAGGCAACAGTATTAAGGGACAAAAACATTTCATCATTTTGATGTAAAAAAAAAAAACAGACATGACCTTTGTAAACAACATTTCCTTTAAAACCACAGGTATTTTGCAGATAACTCTGACTAACAGTACAAAAGCGACCAAACATATTCTGTCAAGTCAAACTAATTGGCATGGCATGTCTCTCAGGAGACTGCTATGCTGTACGCTGGCGCTGAACTCTCTTTGCCAGCTTCTCCGTTGTCAACCATCTTAGCCTTCTCTGGGAATGCTGAGTTCTCCTTCCCAGTCAGAGGAGTTCTGGTCAGCATGAAGGAGTTTTCTCTCATGGAGCGTGGTCCACCTCCGCAGCACTCCCAGAACCTCTTTCCACACAGGTAGAGAATCTCACAAAAAGTGAGGAGGATGCACACGAAGCTGGTCACCACCATGAAGATGGTGAATATTTTCTTTTCTGTGGGCCTGAGGGACAGAGAGACAAGACAGATAGTGTGCCATTGTGATTTCTTTAGAGAAAAGTGGAAGTCAGAGGCCAAGTTCAGCCAATAAGAGTCAAGGATCTTCAGAACCTTGGAGGTACACTTACCTGGCGATGTAGCAGTCGACCACATTGGGGCATGGGTCTATGGCGCATTTCACCACCGGTGGGAAGAACGTGGCCTCATAGATGTAGAACAGCAGGAAGATGAACACCCCATCCACCATCACCTTAAACAGCAGGCTGAGGAAGTAGGTCCACCACAGACCCCCTCGCTTCTTCCCCGTTTGACTATACAAAGGGGCGCAGTTCTCTCCGTGCTTCAGTCGGTGCTTACGCTCGCGTTCTTCTCGGTAGGACACATGGAGCGTCACAAGAAAGGACGGACAAGTGACAAAGATCAGCTGGAGAGCCCAGAGTCGGGTGTAAGAGATGGGGAAGAAGTGGTCATAGCAGACGTTGTGACAACCGGGCTGCCGGGTGTTGCAATCAAAGTCCTTTTGCTCGTCACCCCACACCTTCTCACAGGCCACCAGGAAGACCAAGAGCCTGAAGATGAAAACAATAGCCAGCCAGATGCGACCAAACGCAGTGGAGTATTTGTTCACCCCGCTGAGGAGGCCCTCGAGAAAGGCCCAATTCATGTTGCTGTTTCAGATGTTAGGTTGGACCACCTTCAATCAGAAGAAGCCCCAGAAAGACCCCTGAATGTGGCAGACACTCTGCTGAGTGCTCAAACACAGATGGCTTAGACACAAACTGAACTGAGCAGGTCAAGCACAAAGGCTCTTTAATATAGCACTTATTAACGCTGCCCTCTTGGCACAGGTTGAAGGGGAGGGAGGAATATCGAACAAAGCAAACATAGACTCATTCTTCATGCTGCAGTCACTGGTGGAACTGGTGATAGCAAACGCCTTAACAGGCTGAAGCAGAGAGGCAGGGAGGTTTCAGATACTCATTCACACAAGCCTGAAGCTGCTCAGGGCACTACTAGTTCCTGGAAGTTAAATAGTAGACATTTAAAGGGACAGTTCACCCTGAAATCAAAATAAATATATTCCATCATCCAAAGGGGTGTACCGCGAAGTGAGATTGGTGCCTTAGCGAGGTATGTTAACTCTAAAGCCATGGTTTCCTGTATGCTGAAATACAAAAAAGTAAGTATAAAGTGTATTGATTATTATGTGACACAATAATCAATACACTTTATAAAGTTGTATAAAGTGTATTTGTAACATTTTCTCTCAGTTAACAATTTGTATGGCTCAGATACTGACACTGATTATTGTTTGACGCTCGACAGAGAAGCTGTGAAAGACGCTTTTCAGCTGATTTCAAGCTGAAATTCAGAACATAACCTGCTCCCGACCAGGTTAAGTTTACCAAATAAATTACCATGGAGATCGATGCAGGTTAAAGGAGAGCCACTTTTGTAGCAATACAAATTGTCAGCTGAGCGAAAATGTTATAAATGAACTTTATACAACTTGTTGAGCCATAATGTGTCATAAATGCCACCTAACAAAGCCGTGCATTTACAAAATTGCCACATGCAATGCAAAGTTTTTTCCTTCTTTTTCTTTCTTTTTTTAAAATTAGGATTATATAGATTATCTGTGATGCAGAACATCTGAGCAAGAATATTGTTTACCTCATTGGTGTTTGCTCTTACAGAGAAGGTCACAGTGACCTTGACCTTTGATCTTCAAAATCTAATCAGATATTAATCTATTGTTATGCCTCTGGCCACAGCTATCACCAGTGCAGAGACATAACAATAGATTCAAATCTTTAGACAAACCAACTTTATTATTGTTTGTTATTAATTATTTTAAGAGGAGGTTGTTTGTTTCTGCATATGAGTGTGCATTTTTTCCTCCACACTGTCTGTGTGGTTCCACTAGTTTCAGTGGTCACATGAACAGCACACACAAGAATTTCTGAAAGGTTAAAATGGTGTATGAATGCACAATAGGCCTACATTTGGGGCATGGAGATGCACTTTAGGGGTGTAAATGGCAGAGGTATGAAAAAGACTTGCAATAAAGTGCACTGCAGGCACAACCTCTTCTACTACTCTGAAAATTCCGTGGTAATGTGTAGCTCTGGGAGTGAAGCCACTTGGTTACTTCAGCTCTCTTCGATTTGCACAATTATATGCAAACCAGTTGCCGTGAGCTACATGAGCACGTGCACATAGCTTAATTGAGGAGAGGCCTGATAGACTATTGAATTAAACATTAAGATTAAAGGGGGAGTTCACCCAAAAATGAAAATACAGACATTATCTACTCACCCTCATGCCGATGGAAGATCAGGTTTTTACAATCAAGTTTTTACAATCCACAAAACATAGCCAGAGTTTCACAGGAAAAGGCGTTACACTCATCTCCTAAACAACTGAAGCGTATGGTGATTCAAATGTCAAAAAAATGCATGATAAAATCATGTAATGCCTTTAAACTGCTTGTCCAAAGAAGTCCGAGTGTCCTGAAGCCCCAACATGCAAAGTTGTTTTGAAAAATGTCACTGACACAGTGTTTTCAGCCATGTTTTTTCCCATTATTAGTCATATCCAACATGAGGAACTGCAGACTATTGTACAAAATATGGCTAAAAACATGGTGTCAGTGATGTTTCAAAATAACTTTGCATATTGGGGCTTCTCCTGGATTACCCCGGACAAACAGTATAGAGGCATTATTTATTTACTTTTTTACGTTTAAACCCTGGTCACCATAAGCTTCAATTGCTTGGGAGATAATACTACTACTACTACTACTACTAACAATAATAACAATAACAACAACAACAACAACAACAACAAAACAACAACAATAATAATAATAATAATAATAATAATAATAACTTCATTTATGTAGTACCTTTAAAATCAGAGTTTACAAACAAAGCAAAGCAGAACTAGGATACATAGATGGCAATACAACAATGGAAAACCAAACAATCCTACTGAACACAAGTGAGGAGAAATTAGGGTAGATATATAAGATTAAAACCAGAGGATGGATAATGCAAGATGCAGGATGCATAATGTCAAAATAAAATAATACAAAGAAATTGATTTTTTTTTAAAAAATACAAAAAAATAAAATCAATAAAACCACAAATAAAAGGAAATAAAATAAATTAAACATACATTAAACAAGTAAAATAGATACAAAGAAATAAAATAAATAAAAAAACAAAATAAAAAGATGACTGCAATGCCTTTTTCCTGTAAAACACTGGCTGTGTTTTGTGGAGTGTAAAACTTCACCTGACCTTCCATCGGGCATGAGGGTGAGTAGATTTGAAATGAACTTTCATTTTTGGGTGAATTCCCCCTTTTAAGAGACTCAAAGCATCATTGTGCTCGATGTTGATTCTTGCAGGTTTCAGTATGATTAACAACCCTTTTACAGTAGGAGTCAGTAGCAGTATGAGTCTTGTATAAAAGTGCAATCAAATCCATTACAAATATTTTCTTTGGGTTTTAATGGAAATCGCAGGATTGCAGGATTCCTGAATAAGCCTACAGCATCTCATCAGGTGAAATCTTAACCAGTGTTTTTAAAAGTAGGCTAATGATTTGTTGTTTATTTTATTTTCATATAACTTCTTCAATAAATGCTTGGAAATTACAAAGGGAGCTTGTGTGTCTGCAGACAAACACACTTGTAAGGTGGTCATGTATCAGATACATTTCACGATATATGTTTCTATAGCTAAACAAAATGAAACAAATTTTCTGCTGAAAATAGAGTGCTATGTGCTGTGTATGTATGAAAATTGTTTTTGTATTTTAGTTTCTAAATACCTTTGCTTAAATGTAACCTG